>NW_025533547.1:0-7500 GCF_020615455.1 Coregonus clupeaformis
TATGTGCAAAAATATATCCAAATTTTTTGAAATATCTAGCCCCCTCCAAGCATAATGGACATCTAGGTCTCCCAGAAGTACAACAAAACAAAACCCCACTCTCACAATACTCTCCACATACAGAATTGGACAGGGGTGTCAATTGAGTTTTTATCTGATGTGTAAAAATATAACAACATTTTGAAATCCACCTAGCCCCCCCCAAAGCACATCGATGGACATCTACGGCCTCCCCAGGAGTAAAACAAAACAAACCCCAGCTCCCACGACATTACTCTACATACAGAATTGGACAGGGGGTGCCAAGAGTTTTTTATCCGTATGTGTAAAAAACATAACAAATTTTGAAATCCACCTACTCAAAGCACATCGATGGACACTCTATGGCCTCCCAGGAGTACAACAAAACAAACTCACAGAATTATTAAGGACAGGGGGGGGAAGCTTTTTATCGACCATGTGCAAAAAACATAACCAAATTTTTGAAATCCATCTAGCCCCTCCAAAGCACATCAATGGACATTAGGGCCTCCCAGAAGTACAACAAAAACAAACAGCCCCAGACATTACCTCTCACATACAGAATGGGACAGGGTGCTGCAACTGAGTTTTTATCCTGTATGTGAAAAAAACATAACCAATTTTGAAATCCACTCTAGCCCCTCCAAAGCACATCGATGGACATCTAGGTCCCAGGGAGTAAAACAAAACAAAACCCTACGAATATTTCCACATACAGAATGGAAGGGGTGTAATGGAGTTTTTATCCGACAAAAAAATATAACAAATTTTGAAATCATCTAGCTCCCTCCAAAGCACATCAATGGACATCTACGGCCTCCCAGAAGTACAACAAAACAAACCCCAGCTCCCACGACATTACCTTCTCTACATACAGAATTGGACAGGGTGTCCAATTGAGTTTTTATCCCTGTATGTTAAAAAAACATAACAACATTTTGAAATCCCCACCTAGCCTCCAAAGCACATCAATGGACATCTATGGCCTCCCAGGAGTACAACAAAACAAACCCCAGCTCCCCACGACATTACCTTCTCCACATACAGAATTGGACAGGGGGTGTCCAATTGAGTTTTTATCCCTGTATGTGTAAAAACATAACAACATTTTGAAATCCACCTAGCCCCCTCCAAAGCACATCGATGGACATCTATGGCATCCCAGGAGTACAACAAAACAAACCCCAGCTCCCCACCGACATTACCTTCTCCACATACAGAATTGGACAGGGGTGTCCGGTGGAGTTTTTATCCCTGTACCTATGTGCAAAAAACATAACCAGATTTTGAAATCCATCAGCCCTCCAAAGCACATCAATGGACATCTACGGCCTCCCAGAAGTACAACAAAAACAAACCCCAGCTCCCCGACATTACCTTCTCCACATACAGAATTGGACAGGGGTGTCCGATGGAGTTTTTATCCCTGTACCCTAACCCTAACCTAACCTAACCCGTAACCCTAATCCTAAAACCCTAACCCTAACCCTAACCCTAACCTAACTTCAACCCTAACCTCTAACCCTAACTCCTAACTTCTAACTCTAATCTTCAAACTCTAACTTAATTAATAAATAATAATATACCCAACTAACTTTAATAACTAAATCTAAAACCAAAAAACCCAAAAAACCAAAAAACTAACTAACAATTTAATTAATAAATTATAATTAATTTTAATTTTAAATTATAATTTCTAATCTTCTTAAACCCAACCTAACTAAACCTAACCCTAACCAAATTTTTTGAAATCCACCTAGCCCCTCCAAAGCACATCAATGGACATCTACGGCCTCCCAGGAGTACAACAAAACAAACCCCAGCTCCCCACGACATTACCTTCTCCACATACAGAATTGGACAGGGTGTCCAATTGAGTTTTTTATCCCTGTACCCTATGTGCAAAAAACATAACCACATTTTTGAAATCCACCTAGCCCCCTCCAAAGCACATCGATGGACATCTCCTGGCCTCCCAGAGTAAAACAAAACAAACACCAGCTCCCCGACATTGCCTTCTCCACATACAGAATTGGACAGGGGTGTCCGATGGAGTTTTATCCCTGTACCCTATGTGCAAAAACATAACCACATTTTGAAATCCACCTAGCCCCCCTCCAAAGCACATCGGTGGACATCTACGGCCTCCCAGGAGTAAAACAAAACAAACACCAGCTCCCCACGACATTACCTTCTCCACATACAGAATTGGACAGGGGTGTCCAATTGAGTTTTTATCCCTGTACCCTATGTGCAAAAAACATAACCACATTTTGAAATCCACCTAGCCCCTCCAAAGCACATCGATGGACATCTACGGCCTCCCAGGAGTAAAACAAAACAAACACCAGCTCCCCCACGACATTACCTTCTCCACATACAGAATTGGACAGGGGGTGTCCGATGGAGTTTATCCCTGTACCTATGTGCAAAAACATAACCAAATTTTGAAATCCATCTAGCCCCTCCAAAGCACATCAATGGACATCTACGGCCTCCCAGAAGTACAACAAAACAAACCCCCCAGCTCCCCACGACATTACCTTTCTCCACATACAGAATTGGACAGGGGGTGTCCATTGAGTTTTATCCCTGTATGTGTAAAAAACATACCAACATTTTGAAAATCCACCTAGCCCCCTCCAAAGCACATCAATGGACATCTATGGCCTCCCAGGAGTACAACAAAACAAACCCCAGCTCCCTACCTCGACATTACCTTCTCACATACAGAATTGGACAGGGGTGTCCATTGAGTTTTTATCCCTGTATGTGTAAAAACATAACAACATTTTGAAATCCACCTAGCCCTCCAAAGCACATCGATGGACATCTATGGCATCCCAGGAGTACAACAAAACAAACCCCAGCTCCCCACGACATTACCTTCTCCACATACAGAATTGGACAGGGGTGTCCGATGGAGTTTTTATCCCTGTACCTATGTGCAAAAACATAACCAAATTTTTTGAAATCCATCTAGCCCCTCCAAAGCACATCAATGGACATCTACGGCCTCCCAGAAGTACAACAAAACAAACCCCAGCTCCCACGACATTACCTTCTCCACATACAGAATTGGACAGGGGTGTCCAATTGAGTTTTTATCCCTGTATGTGTAAAAAACATAACAACATTTTGAAATCCACCTAGCCCCCTCCAAAGCACATCAATGGACATCTATGGCCTCCCAGGAGTACAACAAAACAAACCCCAGCTCCCCACGACATTACCTTCTCCACATACAGAATTGGACAGGGGTGTCCAATTGAGTTTTTATCCCTGTACCCTATGTGCAAAAAACATAACCAAATTTTGAAATCCATCTAGCCCCCTACAAAGCACATCAATGGACATCTACGGCCTCCCAGAAGTACAACAAAACAAACCCCAGCTCCCCACCGACATTACCTTCTCCACATACAGAATTGGACAGGGGTGTTCAATTGAGTTTTTATCCCTGTATGTGTAAAAAACATAACAACATTTTGAAATCCACCTAGCCCCCTACAAAGCACATCAATGGACATCTATGGCCTCCCAGGAGTACAACAAAACAAACCCCAGCTCCCCACGCACATTACCTTTTCTCCATACAGAATTGGACAGGGGTGTCCAATTGAGTTTTTATCCCTGTATGTGTAAAAAACATAACAACATTTTGAAATCCACCTAGCCCCCTCCAAAGCACATCGATGGACATCTATGGCCTCCCAGGAGTACAACAAAACAAACCCCAGCTCCCACGACATTACCTTCTCCACATACAGAATTGGACAGGGGTGTCCGATGGGAGTTTTTATCCCTGTACCTATGTGCAAAAAACATAACCAAATTTTTGAAATCCATCTAGCCCCCTCCAAAGCACATCAATGGACATCTACGGCCTCCCAGAAGTACAACAAAACAAACCCCAGCTCCCCACGACATTACCTTCTCCACATACAGAATTGGACAGGGGTGTCCAATTGAGTTTTTATCCCTGTATGTGTAAAAAAATAACAACATTTTGAAATCCACCTAGCCCCCTCCAAAGCACATCAATGGACATCTATGGCCTCCCAGGAGTACAACAAAACAAACCCCAGCTCCCCACGACATTACCTTCTCCACATACAGAATTGGACAGGGGTGTCCAATTGAGTTTTTATCCCTGTACCTATGTGCAAAAAACATAACCACATTTTGAAATCCACCTAGCCCCCTCCAAAGCACATCGATTGACATCTACGGCCTCCCAGGAGTACAGCAAAACAAACCCCAGCTCCCCACGACATTACCTTCTCCACATACAGAATTGGACAGGGGTGTCCAATTGAGTTTTTATCCCTGTATGTGTAAAAAACATAACAACATTTTGAAATCCACCTAGCCCCTCCAAAGCACATCAATGGACATCTATGGCCTCCCAGGAGTACAACAAAACAAACCCCAGCTCCCCACGACATTACCTTCTCCACATACAGAATTGGACAGGGGTGTCCAATTGAGTTTTTATCCCTGTATGTGTAAAAACATAACAACATTTTGAAATCCACCTAGCCCCTCCAAAGCACATCGATGGACATCTATGGCATCCCAGGAGTACAACAAAACAAACCCCAGCTCCCCACGACATTACCTTCTCCACATACAGAATTGGACAGGGGGTGTCCGGTGGAGTTTTTATCCCTGTACCTATGTGCAAAAAACATAACCAAATTTTTGAAATCCATCTAGCCCCTCCAAAGCACATCAATGGACATCTACGGCCTCCCAGAAGTACAACAAAACAAACCCCAGCTCCCCACGACATTACCTTCTCCATACAGAATTGGACAGGGGTGTCCAATTGAGTTTTTATCCCTGTATGTGTAAAAACAAATAACATTTTGAAATCCACCTAGCCCCTCCAAAGCACATCAATGGACATCTATGGTCTCCCAGGAGTACAACAAAACAAACCCCAGCTCCCCACGACATTACCTTCTCCACATACAGAATTGGACAGGGGTGTCCAATTGAGTTTTTGTCCCTGTACCCTATGTGCAAAAAACATAACCAAATTTTGAAATCCATCTAGCCCCCTACAAAGCACATCAATGGACATCTACGGCCTCCCAGAAGTACAACAAAACAAACCCCAGCTCCCCACGACATTACCTTCTCCACATACAGAATTGGACAGGGGTGTTCAATTGAGTTTTTATCCCTGTATGTGTAAAAAACATAACAACATTTTGAAATCCACCTAGCCCCCTACAAAGCACATCAATGGACATCTATGGCCTCCCAGGAGTACAACAAAACAAACCCCAGCTCCCCACGACATTACCTTCTCCACATACAGAATTGGACAGGGGTGTCCAATTGAGTTTTTATCCCTGTATGTGTAAAAAACATAACAACATTTTGAAATCCACCTAGCCCCTCCAAAGCACATCGATGGACATCTATGGCCTCCCAGGAGTACAACAAAACAAACCCCAGCTCCCACGACATTACCTTCTCCACATACAGAATTGGACAGGGTGTCCGATGGAGTTTTTATCCCTGTACCTATGTGCAAAAAAACATAACCAAATTTTGAAATCCATCTAGCCCCTCCAAAGCACATCAATGGACATCTACGGCCTCCCAGAAGTACAACAAAACAAACCCCAGCTCCCCACGACATTACCTTCTCCACATACAGAATTGGACAGGGTGTCCAATTGAGTTTTTATCCCTGTATGTGTAAAAAATAACAACATTTTGAAATCCACCTAGCCCCTCCAAAGCACATCAATGGACATCTATGGCCTCCCAGGAGTACAACAAAACAAACCCCAGCTCCCCACGACATTACCTTCTCCACATACAGAATTGGACAGGGGTGTCCAATTGAGTTTTTATCCCTGTACCTATGTGCAAAAAACATAACCACATTTTGAAATCCACCTAGCCCCCTCCAAAGCACATCGATTGACATCTACGGCCTCCCAGGAGTACAGCAAAACAAACCCCAGCTCCCCACGACATTACCTTCTCCACATACAGAATTGGACAGGGGTGTCCAATTGAGTTTTTATCCCTGTACCTAACCCTAACCCTAACCCTAAACCCTAACCCTAACCCTAACCCTAACCCAACCCTAACCCTAACCCTAACCCTAACCCTAACCCCTAACCCTAACCCTAACCCTAACCTAGCCCCCTCCAAAGCACATCGATTGACATCTACGGCCTCCCAGGAGTACAACAAAACAAACCCCAGCTCCCCACGACATTACCTTCTCCACATACAGAATTGGACAGGGGTGTCCGATGAGTTTTTATCCCTGTACCCTATGTGCAAAAAACATAACCAAATTTTGAAATCCATCTAGCCCCCTCCAAAGCACATCAATGGACATCTACGGCCTCCCAGAAGTACAACAAAACAAACCCCAGTTCCCCACGACATTACCTTCTCCACATACAGAATTGGACAGGGGTGTCCAATTGAGTTTTTATCCCTGTACCTATGTGCAAAAAACATAACCACATTTTGAAATCCACCTAGCCCCCTCCAAAGCACATCGATGGACATCTATGGCCTCCCAGGAGTACAACAAAACAAACCCCAGCTCCCCACGACATTACCTTCTCCACATACAGAATTGGACAGGGGTGTCCGATGGAGTTTTTATCCCTGTACCCTAACCCTAACCCTAACCCTTAACCCTAACCCTAAACCCTAACCCTAACCCTAAACCTAACCCTAACCCCCTAACCCTAACCCTAACCCCCTAACCCTAACCCCTAACCCCTAACCCTAACCCTAACTCCAGCCTCAAACCTAACCCCAAACCTAACCCCTTGGTTTACCCTAACTATAATCCTAATCTTAAACCTAACCTTAACCTGGATTGTAATCTTGATCCTAACCTGAACCCTGACCTTAACCTGAATCCTAACCTTAACCTCACTTTTAATTGGAGCAATCCTAACCCGAACTCTGATCTTAACCTGAACCCTAACCTTAACCTCACCTTTTACTGGAGCAATCCCAACCCTAGCTCTAACCTTAACCTCCCATCCTAAACCTAACCTTAACCTTGATCATAACCTTAACCCTAACGCAAGCTTCAAACTTAACTTTAACCTAAGTTTAACCTCTTGGTTTACCCTAACTATAACCCTAACCTTGATTGTAATTCTGATCCTTGCTCGAACCCTAACCTTAACCTTACCTGAAACTGGAGCAATCCCAACCCTAGCTTTAACCTTAACCCTAATCCTAAACCTAATCTTAACCTGGATAATAACCTTAGTTCTAATCCTAACTCCAATCACAATCCTAATCTTAACCCCACCTCAATCCCTGAACCTTGACCCCGATACCAACCTTAATTTGAACTCAAGCCTCAAATCTAACCTTAACCCTAACCCCTTGGGACTTAAAAAGTTAATATCAGGAATCCCACAGGTCTGAAACAAAAGTATGAGAGCCTAATTTTAACCTTGACACTGACAATCT